>NC_137812.1:9824236-9826736 GCF_963921795.1 Nannobrachium achirus
TGCTGCTTTGCGGACCTTTTACGGTCACCAGCCATTAAGAAAAGCCAACGCCTGATACCATACCACTCTTCCTCCATTCATAAAGTTGCCGGCGGGCGGCACAAAGACACGCCGTTTGTACGGCTCCTTACAGCTGTCCTACCCGGCGGTCCATAGCCCGGCTTTACGGCCAGCCTTATTGTTTGTTATTTTGCTTTATGATGTATTGTATTGGATTTATTTAGTTTCTTTTGGTTATTTAGTTCTCTACCTGATTTAATTACAACGAGCTGGCACTAGGCCATACTGGCAGACGACAGCATTTATTTAGTTTCAATAGGAAACAAAGTGTATCTTGGAACTACTGTGATTCAATCATTTTAATACCTGTTTCTTTCTATTACCCAGGCCACGGTGCTGGGGCCTTACATTGGGACAGGGACGGCCGCCCAGGGTTGTGGTAATCCCCCCGTTTGCTGTGTTTGATTATATTATTTTGTTTATATTGATTTGCTGTGATTTATCGGAGAGCCACTTCCCTGGGGCGGTCGCCCTGTACCTATTCCCCTTGCCTTTTGCACCTGGCCCATAGATAGGCACATAAGTGTTTTATTGTTGATTGCTTTAGTACACTGTTACTCTTTTTAACTGATTACTAGTATTATTATTAAACTGATTATTAAAAGAAATATATGATCTGCTGACTGAAATAAGCTGCCTAATCTAAATAAAGAACGGTTATACTTTTGTAGAACACGTTTCTGCCTGATTTACTGTAAAGCGAACCTGTGTGCTATATTGACTTTGAGGTGTTTAATAATAACTATTTCTGGTGGCGCAATTCCACCGGTGGCGTTGTCTGGCAATTACCCTAAACTATACCGCTATGCCACACAAGCACCAACCTCAAAAGGAGGATTAAATGTACCCAATTTCAAAGTATATTATTTGGCATCACAGCTACGAGCCGTCTTAGTTACCCAGCTTGGGTAACTATTGAACAACAAATGGTTAAGCCATTGTCATTGAGCTCAATACCATTCATAGGCTCATTAAAGAATTTGTATAAGATCACAAAAAATCCAATTATTTGCCATACATTTGAGTGTTGGCAAGAAAGCCATAAACTTCTGGGACTAAGACCTGCTTTATTTAAGCATACACCCTTATGGAATAATCCTCTAGTCCATGATAATATAAGATATGGTATTATTGCCAGCTGGAAGGAGAAAGGAGTCACAGAACTAGCAGATCTTTGTGATAAGGATATATTTGCTGATTTCACTTATATAAAAAAACAGTATCAGATACCCGGAACACATTTCTTTAAATTTTTGCAAATAAGGAGTTGGGTGAAAACTAATATAAATACGAACTTTCTGATTATACAAGAAACCCCAATTGAAAAGACTATAATGGAGTGCAAAAACACAAAAAGGTCTAATTTCAAAACTATACACCGCAATGAATTGTGAAATGAACTATAAATAAGAACAGCATAAACAGAAATGGGAAAATGATATTGGACATGTGTACACTTTGAAAGAATGGGAAGATCTCTCAGAGAGCTCACAAAAAAACCCTGGTTAACACTAAACACAGACTCATACAATATAAGATACTCCACCGGGTGTACTATACCCCTCAGAGGATGCATCGATTTAGCCCCAATACACCACCTACATGCCCAAGATGTCGCTCAGAGAGTGGGGACCTTATACACATGTTTTGGAAATGCACACACTTGAATAACTATTGGAATAATATTTATAAATATACATCAGAAATACTACAAAAAGAAATGTGTCCAGACCCCCGAATATCCGTACTGGGAGATGTAGAGATGGTCAGGGAATTGTGTAAAGACGAGAGGAAATCGATACTCTTAATTATGACTGCAGCAAAAAAATGTATACTAACCAAGTGGAAAGATAAACAACCCCCTACACTTAAACAATGGTGGAGAGAATTATTGTCATACTCCACCTCAGAAAGAATCCTGTATAACATAAAAGGGAAACCAATGAAATATGATAGGATATGGGGAAAAATCATTAACAATATGAGAAATATTGAGGGGAAGATATCACATACTTAAAAAAAAAATGGGGGAGAGAAATGAAGAAATACAAAAAGAATACATACACATGATACACGGGAGTATCGATCGCCTCTCAATTAATACTATTATTATTGTTATTATTGTTGTTACCCTTATTATTATTATTATTGTTTTTTTTTTTTTTTTTTGTTTTTTTCATGTTTTTGTTGTAATGGTTCTGTCCTTCCCTTGTGGGAATATTTTTATTATGTCTATTGGAAAATGAAGGAAAGGAGGAAGGAAAAAAAAGAGTGAGTAAGAATGAATAAACGATGTAACCATAACATAACGAATCAAGACAGAGAGAGGAATGTGTTTGCATGGGTGGGTAGGGATCTGGGGATAGGAAATGTTTTTATTGTATTGTATGTTGTATGTTGGAAAATCAAATAAAAAGATTGTAAAAAAAAATATATATAT